>NC_089206.1:26658746-26696246 GCF_963930695.1 Labrus bergylta
AAAAAAATAGCTCTGTGAGCCGTTGCAACAGACTAGCATGCTAACAAGCGAGGTCTTGGCCTCGTCACAGGTTAGATCTCTGTCAGTCAGCTGAGTATACGTTTTTTAGTCTGTATTCTGCAAAATGCAACACATTTCAATGCTGTTCAGTCACACTTTGTAAGACACTGTGATTTTCCACGGCGAGATTTGATGCTCTTAGAGAAACGAAAATTGGTAGTGTCACAGAAGAATAATGTGACAGGTGGAAAATAATATAGAGTCTGAGAGGGGGATGGATGTGATGAACCAGAAAAGAAAATAAGAAATAAATGGGAGTTATTACAGAAAGTGGGTTAGTGTGAACAGCACAGAAAATGAAGCACAGAGAAAGAGAGAGGGGGAATTGTGTGTGATGGAAAGACATCGAGGCAGACAAACAGCAGGAGGGCGCAGCAGGAAAGCAAACAACAGTTATACAAAGGTAAACCAAAGAGACACACTGGATCCAAAATGTCCCACTGCATGATAAAAGTCTTCAAACACTTTCTATCAGTTCACCTTTCTTCTTTGTACAGCGCAGGTCTCAATACAGAGGAGCTCAAGTGCAATTCATTTCTTTGGAGCAGAAAAATATGACGACTCAAAAGTCACTTTCTATTTCCAGATTTCATACCATGCTTATTGTTCAATGTTAACAAAGCAAAAAAGATTAAATCAAACTGACACTGAAAACTATAGGCATCCATCTGACAGGAGCCCTGTGTTTTACATCCAATTTGCATGTCCTTCATCAGAATACTGCACACTGACTTTGTTTAGACAAATTGAAGCCAAACTACCTTCAAGATGTCACTTTTTTATTAATGCAATTATCTTAAAAACATGTTAGACCTTTTTTTATGTACTGCCTCAATTTAAAAAAATACTTTCCATTATATCTTTGATCCAATTGTTGCTATTTTTCAGTTGTTTTTACTTCTGGAATCCATTATTTGTAGCAATTCTTCGCAGCTTTTCAAAACCTTTTCTCTCTCTTCTTATAACATTACATTTTTCTTTGTTTGCATATTACTTCCGAATATCAGATTCCTCTTCATGTAGGCCTAACCTCATAACTAATACAACTGCATGGTAGCAGAAATCAAGCCAATTAATGGTGATCATACTCACGGTATAATACGGTGTTGAATGAACACTATCTGTGTGTCAGCTTATATTGTAATATAGTGAATGCTGGTATTGCAGATATTCTAATGTACTATGACTGAATTAATAAAAGTGCAAAATCGCAGAATATGAGCAACAGTGGAATGAAAATTGATTCTGAAGTGCTGACTTTAGCTTCTTTTTACATAAACCCATACCTAATGATCTCAGCTGGCAAATGCAAACTCCTACTAATGAATTTTATTGGAAAAAGAGGCCCGTGTATTCTAGTGTAGTAGTCAGCCAAATTTCCTCCCAAGCGTACATGCAAAAAGAACCATTAGATAGCGTTTAGGCTGGTAAAAACAAACGTCCCCTGTTAAGAATAAAAGTGAGAGCAAGCTGCAGGGAATCAAACAGTTTGGCTGTAGAAACACGAACAGGGAAGGAAGCTCCATCTAGAATCTCAGCAGCATCAGCAGAAACATCAATACCAGCACCATCTCCTTACATAAGCTGTGTGTGTGTGTGTGTGTGTGTGTGTGTGTGTGTGTGTGTGTGGGTGGGTGGGTGGGTGGGTGGGTGTGTGTGTGTGTGTGTGTGTGTGTGTTTGTTCTTCATGCTATAAAAAGGGTGGTCATTCAACTATGGTTGGTCTACTGGTCTCCATGTGGGTTCTAGTTGGACATCTATTGGAAGATCTGTCAATCATTATTGATGCCCCTCCCCTCCTCCCCTCCACCTTTCACCTACTTCCTGGTTCTATTGAAAGGGGCTTTTCAGAGGCATGTGGCCTTTGAGTCAATCTTATCCACAGATACATAACAATGTTTCAAATCAAGTTGAATGATTTTTGGACCTTTATCCATGCTAAATAAAAAATAACGTTTAACTGCAATAAATGACTACAGGTGCCTTCCCATATGCCTGTTTTTTTCTTCTCCAACATTTGAGGGATTATTAACCAACTGATAAATCACAACTGTCAGGCTGTTAAAAAAAATGGTCTTCTTAATTGTAGGCCTGGTATTCACCAATCTCCACCTGGTGTGATGCTGGTGAATCATCTGCAAGTTTGTTCATAATCCATACATCGCTAAAGCTAGGGATGCACCAATGCATCGGTTCAACGTCAGTATCGGCCGATTTTGGTCCTGTTGACAGAAATCAGCACATCGGAAAAAAATGTGGCATGAGCTGATGTCAGCATGCCGATGTTTATGTGTCGTGTCATATCAACTTAATGCTGGCATCTAGTACACCTAACTACTGAGATGTTTTGTTACTGGGCAGATAGAGTCACCTCTTTTACTAACTCTGGCTTTGTCCACAGGGGGCGCCAAAATCAAAACAGACTTGATGTTACTCACAAGGGGCTTTAATAAATGTTTTGCTTAAATATGCACATCCTATAAACTAGGGACAAAGATGCATTCACAGAGACCAAGATGTCATCATTTGGTTCTGAGACACCATGTTACAACATGTTCAATTACTCATTTGGTGTAAAAGTCGATGTGTTCGGCCTGTAACTATTATAATCAGTCTTACGATCATTATCATTATTATAAATGTCAAAGTGAATCTAATAGCTCATCAACCTCTATAACTGTTATTATCATTCCTCCCCATTTCATTGTCATATGGTTGCTGATGTTAATATTAGTCTGATCAGTCTATTATCGCACTTTGTTGTTACTGCTTGTACCACACATTCTTTTACAATTATTACTGGCATTGTGGCTCATTATGCGACATCGTAGGAAGCCGCATCAATCCAGACCATAGACAGCTCTTTTATTTTGAAACATCAGAGTGCAGAGGCAGTTTGTGTAAAAACAGGAGGCGTGTGTATCAAAGAATTTCTTTCACAGTAAAGTGTAGGAAGTACGACAGACAACAGCTCGTGGTGTCTCTGCGATTTGTGATACTTGCTCAGCAGTTTTACTCTCTGGTGATGCTCTGCCTGTAACTTTGAGTTTAAAATTAAGAGATTTAGAGTGCAGCATGTTCAGGAAATGCTGAGCTCACTGTTAGAGGTACCAACTAACATTCCCTGATGACCTGAAACACACAGACTACTACATATTAAGACTAATAAATCAGTTTGGAGGATGTGATTTAACTTTAGTCAGCTTGTAAAACCTGCAATAATCAGACCTCACACAGCGTTTAGTTGCTGCAAGCTCAGCTTAAGAATTTAATTAGCCTGGATTGTAGTGCAGAATCTCTCGTTTGAAAAATCTAGATCCAGCTGGTTAAGCTTTTTTTCACAAAGGAGTCGGTGTACAATCTTCGTGGAAAAGCTGAATACTTTGTTTTAAATTGCACTGAAGGAGTCAAATTTAAGGACACTCATCACAAAATATCTCCACAGATAATGGCATCCGCTTTTAAAGTTTTCAAAGCTAGCTTGTATGACCAATAGACCACATGTAATGGACTCTGCAGGTTCACTCTGTCTGACTGAATGCATCTCTAGCATGGTCACTGGCTGGCCTCCAGTGAGACGGCTCTTATGTAAGCCATCCAAGTCCTTGGCTCTTAAACAGCCACAATGCTGAAGGATCTGCAGCTATTTTAAGCCTGTAGTTATTCAGACTTTTATCTCCAAATAACACGATTTTAAAGATGGGAAAATAACGCTGCAATGCTTAAAAATGGCATGTTATTATGTTTAAAGGTGCTCTTGGCAGACAGCAGGAAACATTTTGAGAGTTGGCTCATTTATTTTCTCCATTTTTTGGTGACAAGCTTTAAATATGAGCAAGTTGGTGCAAAAGTATAGATGTTCTTGTTTCTGTGGGAGTGTGGGCATGGGCAGGGGACCAATGGGTTGCTATTTCATAACAGAGAGGCCTCAGTTCTCAGTGGCATTGTGGGTAATTATAAGGTCAAATGTTTGCCCCTCTGCCTGTGCAGAGTCATGTACAGTTTAGCTGCCAGAGCATTTCAGGCAGAGGAGTTTTATCCAGCACAACATCCCAACATGTTTCCTTTCATCCACAGATATCTTTGCACAGTGAAACAACCTCCTCTATGTTAAAATGCATTAAAACCAAGGACTCACACTTGCTATTATAAACTATTAAGCAACATTTTATAGAGTGATTATACAGCAGAGGCTCAGACACAGTGTCAGTTAATGAGTCACTGCTCCACTGAAATGTGTGAGCCTGTGTGTAGTCTATATTTGTGTGTGTGAGTGTCAGTTATGTGACAGTTATATCTGCTCTCCAGATGTTTTGTGGGCCTCCTGTTTGTCCCATCTTTCTCCTTCTGTGCTCTCACGCCGCATGCAACTATGTGATTTGCAAGTGTGCCATCTGTGTTGCGTTTCATGCACATGTGCTGAGGGTGCAGAGGGTGCAGAGGGTGCAGGAGGACTGGAGTGCACGTCAAAGAGGCCTCAAACAGCAGACTGTAGAAATTATCACATTTTAACTACAAAGACTTTTTTTATGTCATTAACTGGAACCATTAATTTAGTTGTTGTCTGATGTTTTTCCAGCTATCCAAGAGATATTTCAAATAAAACTCTTTCTTACAGCAGAATGCCTGATGAGTCAGGATGTCAGACCTTTTGCAGATGAACTATGATGCTGCTCTTTATATAATGCAAATACAAGGAGCAACCTCAAAACATGCAGGTTTTCAGAGACTGGCATTGAAATTTGATGTCCAACATTTCCTTTTCAGGGGAGTAAAAAAAGGCGGTCTGACCTGATGCTTATATCACCAGTTTATTAAACAGACAGTGTGACTGTGTAATCTGGGTTGTGGCTCCTTATGACCTGTGGCTTTCCATGACATTTTATCTGTCTGTGACTTTATATGAAATCTTCAACTTCATTTATTTTGTTTCATTCCCAGACATGGATCTGACCAATATTTGTCAGAAATGGAGTCTAGACATGATCTCAAACATTTTTCTGTCAGATTTATTTCCTGTGTTTTCACGTGTTTACTGGGTTGAAGATGTCTGTTCCTTGGTCGTTTTGTTTTAAAGGGGTCATGACCCAGTATGAGTTTCTGGTGCATCTGGTGTCACACAATGAGGAAAGGAGATTAACATAATTAATTTTGTTTTTAACGAGCTTGGACCAAAGAGCGAAACTAAACTGTCCATATACGTATACTAGTCTACCACATATAGATATGTTAGTTATGTTACATTAAGCTGAGAATTAAACTGCTGATTAAATAAGGATTCCGACTACTAGGACCTTTACATGACTTTCTATAAACTCCTTAAAACTGAGGGGAATCAATTGCTAAAACATGGATCACTGTTAGGTCAGAGTCTTAGATTCTCTAAGAGTCAACAAAGTACCATACAGGCCAAGCCCAACACAGCTGAACCTGAGTCATGGGTCTGGTTCTGCACAAGGTTTCTGTCTCTTAAAGGCATTTTATTTCTGGCCATTGTTTTTGCATACTCTCATGGTGGATTAATGTTGAGTCTTTTGTAAATATGAAAATATGATAATGAGCATGGTCTAGACAGGCTCTCTTTGTGAAGTGTCTTGAAATAACATTTGTCATGAAATAGAGCAATGCAAATAAAGATTGATTGATTGATAAAGGATTGTGATTGGATAGTTCTGTGACCACTCACAGAGCTGGAATGACTGTAGGTAGATGTTTGAAGATGAAAACCTAAATAACAGACACATACTGTAACTGATGAATGTGGAGTCATACTGGTGTTGGTATAGAGGCATCTAAAGATTAACAAGAAGGACCTGAAGAAAGTGACTCATGTGACTCTTGAAAAACCATGTGAAAGGGATCAACTTCCTCAAAACGGATTAGTGTGGCACGAAACAACTCTTGACATGAACTCTTTAGTCAGACTAAACACACACACACACACACACACACACACACACACACACACACACACACACACACACACACGGGACAGGTATGATTAAAAGGCGCATTCTTTGAGATAGTTTTCCGCTCCACTGTCCACTCACCTTGGCGGGCTGGCGGGCTCCCAGTAGCGGCAGAACAGGTGCAGTCCGTCGGCGTTGACGATGTGCTGCAGCTCGGTGTAAGGGACTCCCTGCGGGCTCCGCCGCGGAGCAGCTCCGGGCTCAGGCATGGAGAGTTCTGCAACAGAGAGACGGAGCAGCGATAAGAGCCAGTCGCTGCCGTAGAGGTAGCAGCTGAAGCCGGCGACGAGCAGGCAGGTGGCGGCGGTTACAGCGTTCATTGTTGTAGTTCAGTCAGCTTATTCTAATGCGCGTGATTGCCATGCACACGGTTAGTAGGTGTTCTGGATCTTATCCTAAGGAATACACACACACAAACACACACACAGCAATGTTGTCAAAGCGTCCGCGACGACCGGCGTTACGTCACAGCACCATATGCTCTCCTCTCTCTCTCTCTCTCTCTCTCTCTCTCTCTCCCTCCCCCTCTCTCTCTCTCTCTCTCTCGCTCTCTCTTCAATTTAACTTAGCTTTATTTTCATCTCCATAATTCTAGTTACAACATAGCCTATTGTCGGGAAATAAAGAAATAATTCAGTGTATCAAGCAAACTGAAAATACATTATTTTCAATGCTGCGATATTCAGCATCCACTTAAAGCTATTAATAGGCTACAATTGTATTTTTGTTCTAAATAAAAGAAACGAAATAAGAAAAAACAAGAAAATAGAAAATGTGATGAGATCTCAATAGCCAGTAATAAGATAGGCTTATAGTTTGTCAAATTTAATGTATGTGATATGGAAGCAATGTGAGGGATAATGACAGACAATAAAGAGGGTATAAGGCATTTTTAAAATCTTTTTTAGTATTTGGCATTTATATTAAAATCCAAAATGCATATAAAATGCTAAATTCCATAGTATGTTAATGATGCTGATTTACAACCACTGTCACTGTAACAATCTGCAACGATGCACACAAACACACCTTTTTTTCCTGCAACACTGAAGCACACTCCCCCTTCTCTCTCCTCTCAGCCATTACTCATGACGCTTCCCTGGCATCAGGTCCAGCTGGATACTATAGGCTATCTACGTAAAGTGTTCACGGCATGTGCAGCATTACAATGCAGAGGGCAGTGTGTGTGTGTGTGTGTGTGCCGCCTGACACACCGTAGGAGGTAAAAATAGCTCTGGTGTGAAGCCCTTTCCTGAGGTGATCAGGTGTCGTCTTTCAGGTTGTTCAAGTTAAGTGTCCTGCAGCCTCGGACTTCATGACAGTTTAATGGCAGCATTGGGCAATTATATGACTTTAAATCTGTAGGTAGGTATTACCACAATGCAACCTTAAGGGTTAATCACTGCTTCTGTCTTGAAACACCTGGTGTTGTTTTTATGAACGTTTCTATTGTTTATCACTTTGGAGACATCAAAATGCGGATAAACGGAATGTTTTTAAATTAGGCTACCTGAAATATGGCTCATTATGTGACAGGATCCTAGCGTAACACATTCATTAAAATGAATTAGTGCACCACATATCGTATCATTCTGGCTAAACTTGCAGGTTTATAAGTGGATTAATAACATGTGTGCGCAAAACCTCCCTTTTGTTTTCACCTTTACTGCAATCAGCCGTTTCCATCGTCCTGCACATTGGAAACACTCCACATAACGACCATAAGTGGCTACACGTTTACAGAGACGGCACACATTTGCGATCCATATGTGTCGGGAACTGCCACAACAGCATGTAGCGAATCGATTCAACTGTCTTGACTGCTTTGATCGATGTCTGTGACTATACAAGTAGAATACGCGCTGTTCCACTTGTACGGCGGTGCATCTGCAAGTTTGATGAAAGACATGAATGGAAGATGCCAGAGAAAAGGTTGTATTTGCATCGGTGCAAAACAAGTTACAGTACATCTTTGTAATCCAGAAGCTTTAGTGATTGAAAGCTGATGCTGGAGATGAAATAGGCTATACGTGCGTGTCCATGAAAATGTCCCATATGAGTTACGCGTAGCCTATGCAACGTTCAGTATCTAGACGCAGAAATAAAGAAAAAGATCATAAGAATATCATGAAGATGGAACCGACCTGTGCAGGAGCGTCTGCAGTGAAGTTTCAGCTTCTTCTCGGACTCTACTATCCCACTCACTCTCTATCTCTATGTATCCAATGTATCTCTCTCTCTCTCTCTCTCTCTCTCTCTCTCTCAATGTCCCTCTCTTTCTCTCTCTTTCTCTCTCACCCTGATGCTGTGCTCCTGCCACCCGTCAAGACAAGAATGCACTGAGCGCCGTTTGGGGAGAACCTAAATAAGTATTCACACACACACCCTTTCCCTCCCTCTCTCTCTCTCTCTCTCTCTCTCTCTCTCTCTCTCTCTCTCTCTCTCTCTCTCTCTCTCTCTCGCTCTCTCTCTCTGCCAAACACACATCACACATTTTCTCGAGAGGCGGAGATTCCTCTATCCTCTATTTGTCTCATTCACTGTAAAAAAAAACAAAAAAAAAAACATGCTCATGGTTGAGTCCACATGGTTCACATTTCGTACATACCAGAAACACTGATTTGTATTATTAGAATCATGTGCATCAGCCTCTCTGCCTCCTGGTTCCCTTTAAAGCCTCCGCCTGATGAAAGGGCAATTCCTCCATACTAAATCAAAATATCAGAGGTCATTGTCTTCAAAAAAGAGCAGGCTTTTCTGATCAATGTGTAAGTCTTTGGATGACGTCCTGCATTTTGAAAGACCCTCTCAAAAATACCAGTGACTTTTTCAATGATCTGCAAACTTTAATGTTTCAATTTAATGTTTAAATTGTTGTAGTTTTGCTTCCTTGATGCAGAGTGAAGTTATGCTTACTATGTTAAACTACTTTAAAGGGTAAATAATAAGTGTTTTTAATAGAAGTAATACATTCTGCTTATTTTAGACCACAAGGATGTACAAAATGTGCCCTGATTGTCAATAGAGATGATCTTTGTTAACAAGAAAAACCAGAAGGGGCACCAGTGTTGTGACTGACTTGTTAGCAGGTGTGGTTAACTTGTGAGCAAAGCAGTTGCCTCTTTAAACATCCTGCATGCACATAGCGACACAAAGCAGTATTAGCATTCACTTGGAGTTGTGCTTCAAGCTACTTAAACAAAAGTCCAAAGGACTACTGCTGAACATTAGCAGTAATATACTGTATATTACACTGGGATCAAATACTTGCTGTGAACTCCACAGAGCTTGTAGAAGCATACAATTCTTCCTCCAACACAGGCAAAGCTATTTGTAGTGACTCCAATGAGATTACAGTGCTACATTTCTGGAGTAATTTGTCAGGGAGAAATTATTATTTTTTTTTAAATCTGTAAGTGAATCCAGCCTTGGTGTTAAAAAGAAAACTCCACAAAACTCAATATTGTGTTTGCGTTTACTGGAAAGTTTAGTCGTTTCGATTATGATTCAGAGTTCCTGTTCCAATAAACTATGAGTCATTTACCTGGTTGTAGTTAACTGAGGACTGTTGTGGTTGCAAATATACGTAAGTGGAGCACTGAAATCAGTCACCTCCCACTACTTCAACAGCTTACAGACATAAGCTCACAAAAAATGCATTTTATATTTCTTACAATGAGACAAACAGACCCCATAGAGATGACAATCCAACATCATGCATGTGTTTCAAATATGAAGAAAAGTTCTCTGAAACATGGTTGGTTGGAGAGTAGTGGTTAGTCAGTGTGCCCCATGTACAGAGGCTGTAATCTTCGGAGCAGATGAACCCAGGTTCAAATCCGACCTGTGGCTCCTTTCCCGCATGTCATTCCCCTCTCTCTCTCGTTCTCTCTCTCTGTCTCTCTTCCTCTCTCTCTTTCCACTGTCCTGTTTATCTCGTAAAAAAACCTTAAATAAATCATTTGAAAAACATGGCCGGTTGTATCTGTAAATATGAAGTCCTTTCTGTCTAAACTCGTGAACACAATGATACATGATGCATTGTGTGCTGCTGTGGGAACCGCTGTGGTGGTTACGGCTTTGATTGCCATCTAATACATCATGTAACAAAATATTGTCTGTTTAAGTATGTGCACTTAAGTTTTTATAATGAACACGTCTTGCTTCTGCAAAATAAATGTTGGAAACAACTCCTCGTACAGTGTAAATAAATGCACTGAAAAGTCAGATAAACAAAGTATTTCCTGAGGTATTTGGAGATTTCCTGAACAAAATGAACCAAGAAAAGCGTCTGACTAAATAAAAGCATTTATTTTTCATTGAAGTACATCAACATCAGCAGATGTTTAGATTCTTAGAAATACAGGTATTCATTTTCAGATTATTGTATGTTAAAAAGCAGCATAATAACTTAATTAAAAAAAAGAATAGCTCACACAGTTAGCCAGAGTCGTATAATTTAAGATGGCATATTACAGTAAGACTGTAGCTGGTCTTCACATTTTGTTCATTTTTTTTTTTGTTCAAGTATTTTGTTACTGTGTGTAACTGAAAGAAGTTCCAGTGATCAGAAACTCACAGGGTAAATCCCCATGCAGACCATGTACGCTTCATGATGTCCTCCACCGTTCCTCTCAGGACTCAGAAATGTGTCCCTGTGATCTCCTGAGAAATAGAAAAAAAAAAAGGACAGGAGAGATCAAACAGAGAGGAAGAACCAAGGGGGTGAAGCAGACACACACGCACAAGGAGGACAGGACAGAGAATGAAAGAGACTTTTTTTCAAAATACATACATGACTTTCATTTCCTCTAGAAGGGTGTGAACGTTTCAGTAGAAGAGGAACAGAATAGAACGGGGCTGTCAACATTTTGTTTGATATATTGTCTCAGCGTGCAGCAATCTCAGAAATAATGGTACTGAGTCAAACTGTTTTATATCTGCATCGCTTTGCACTTTGTCATTTCCTGCATTCACCAAATGTTACATTGCCCCTCTGATGAGCCTGAAGGGTGAATTTAAGACTTTTCTGATATGCTTAAATGCTTCTGTAAGACTGTATCTGTGTGTGTGCTGCATATATCAATTCATATGCATGCATCTACTCATTCATTTGCACATGCCTGCATCCATGTTACCTTGTGTGTTCGTGTGTATGTGTGTATGTGTGCATGTGTGTGTTTGTGTGTGTGCGTGTTCCTTTCGACTGACCACATGCTGCTCTGAGACATCAACTCCCTAACATCCTCTGTATTTTGTGTGTCATGTGTGTTTTTGTGTTTGTTCCTCCCATGAAGTCATTGCTTCTTTAAACTGTGTCTCATGGACCGTTGCCATGTCTTTGTTCTTTGTTAGATTTCTCCATGGGAGCAGAAACATAAAGTCACGCACACAGCTAAATGCTTGAACAGAACAGGCGGAAAAACAAAAGCACAAACTGGCTAAATAATATGCAGACCTGCATGGAAGTGCAGGTGTATAAGTGAGATAAACAGTCACACACACACACACACACACACACACACACACACACACACACACACACACACGATGAGCAGAAGGTTTGATGTAAAAAAATGAATGTGAATGAAGTAAAAAGGGGAATTTGCATCAACATAGTGAAAAAACACATTAAAATGAAACATTATTTGAAAAATGAATGTGCAGTCTATCTGCAGCCAATTTAACATAACATAAACAGTGTAGGATCAATTAACTAATCAATATGCAACAAAAATGATTTTTCATTATAATTAATTTTGGCTAAAGATGCTGAGGGAACTCAGTCATTTTCTTAAATTAAGTGAGCAAAGAGATGGGAAATTAGAAATGAGATTTTTGTAATTAATTTTCAACTTCATTATAGTATCTCAAATCCCCCATGTGCACAACAAGGCACTCAAACAGTAACAAATCTTCAGGTGCACGACCAAGAAAAGACTTACACAAGAACAGAAAAGTCAGCATGTTCTTTAAAGTGTTATAATCTGGCTAGAGCAGCAGCGTACAGATCAACAACGGAGGTGTTTCGGCACAAAGCCTTCATCAGTGTTGCCAGTTTTAATAACTAATATAATCATATCATAATTATAGCTGGGTGTGTGTGTTTGGTTTACATCCCAGTATTTTACAACGCATGTGTAGCCAAGCAGCTGTTATAACTCTGGTTGCATGGAAATTGTAAATGATTGACGTGGAAGCCAGACCGAAACAACAAGGAGTATTTACAATGGAAATACTAATTAAATAAGTCCACACATAACAACTCCGATCAATATTTGTTTAGCTAGTCCATCTTTTCTATTTGAATAAGTACTTAAAATCCAATGGACGATGTCGGTCATTGAGCATACAGCAGATGGAAACAGGAAGTAAACATGGAGGAGCATTAAGCAGCTAAAGAATCAGATATTAATTCAGGAATTGGGAAAAGGAGCCAAAAGGGGAGTGGATATTTGGATTTCTATCAATTATAACCCTGAAATTATTATAATGATATGCATGCTCTTTGTCCTGATATTCAAAATGCTAAGTGCTTGCTAACACATTAGCCCCACCGTATTTATAAAAAAAACTGCATGTCACTGTGAGTGTTATGGGTGAAGAGCTGCACAAAAGTATCACTTGTATTGATAAATACAGGTTTAAGGACAGAAATCAATGAGTTTCAATGAACATTGCAAAAACAAAAATCAAACGACTTAGTCCATGTGAACCATTACTGGCAGGAATGTAAAATACACACCACATATTGGACAGTAATGAACAGTATGTTCATAAGAGATCTTATTCTCTACCTCTACCATGAATATCATGGTAATTAGTTACAGTAACACTAAAATGAATTTAAATAGATAAACGCTTACGGCTTCAATCCTCAACAAACCAGGCCCAAATCATGTAACATCAAATTATCACTAAAAGTTAACCTGCAATCTCTTTTTCATGCTTGAGTATTCTACTTTGGGATGCATGACAGAAGGATTTGCTTGATAGATGAATGAACGCTTGGACCTTTCCTCGGATCTCACTCACCTCGTACAATGCTTCTCCTCGGCTCTGTGTAATGAAGGACTGACAGTGCAGAACAGCATCATGGACGGTGGAGAAGAGACAAGACTTTGTCACTTTGTCATTAAAGAAACCCCCGGCCTGCAGGTTGTCCACCACACCGGCTAGAGAGAGCGAGAGACAGACATGGAATAATAAATACACAGACAGAGCCATAAAAGAAAGACAGCGATTCTGTCAGGATAAGAAATGGAAGGAATAACAGGGACATTGACATTGAAAAAGTGGGACAATTAAAGCTGGAGACAGAAAATTAGACCCAAAAAAAGGCAGACTGAGTGGGAATGGAGATTTAGCCCTGGCACTGATTGAACCTTGCTATTATTCCTGGCCGTATAAATATTCATCGCAGTGTGTTTTTTATGCCCAGTCACTCACATTCAACTATTTTTCATAAAACATGCTATCAGCACTGGCAGGCTAATAACAGCTACTACTCTGAAATAACTATGGCTTCCAGCATTGGGATTGTTTCTCCTGGAGACCGATATTTTCCCATATCAGACAAGTCAGACCAAATTTGTAGGCTCAAATGATAAAGTAAAAACAGAAAAAGATCATTAAACAAAACAAAACCAGCCCACCATACTGAAGTATTTTTCTTGTCCTTTTTTGCTCAGGACTCATATCTTCTTAACAGCTGATATTTCACATCAAACCAGACATGAAAATCCTTTGAGGCATACCAGCTATGGAGTGAATGACTACACGTTACAATAACATCAGAAAGCAGCTAAAACAACATCCAGTGTTGTTGAAAGAATTTAAATTGTGTGTGACTGCATGAGTTTGAGCATGAATGTTAAACATACATTTTTTTTGATAGAACAAAAAAAATCCAAGGATGATCGATGGCTGTCATGGGAACACTAACGACTAAAATAAAAAAGGTTCTTCCAAAGAGTAAAGACGCTTTTAAGAAGGTAAATGGAGTCTAAGGATTAAACAACCCAAACTATAAAGAAGATACATGTTCATTTTTACACTGGTAGCTCTGTGTTCATACAAACAGCTGTAAACTGTAACATAGCTGTCATGGTCTCCAGGGGTTTTCAACTTTCCTGATTTATGTTATCAAACAAGGTGAAGCTAGAATCCTCACAGCTGGTTAAATTACTTGACTATAATGTTCTCAGAATGAAAAAGGAACTTACTTTGGCAGCACGCGAGAACCACCTCAACACCAATCTGCCCGTAGTCTTTGTGGATCTGAAACAGACACAGAAGCACAGAGCAAAGGTCAGACTGGGGATCATTTCATTCATCCCACAATTCAATTTACACTAATTGAATGCCCGAGGAGCTAAATGATGAAGGAAGGGAGGGAGGGATGAGAGGAGGAGAATTCTTTTTTTTAAATTTTATTTTTGAAGTAATGTTCTATTTTCATCGTGTTTTTTTTAAGCTTTAGATAATATCGTCTTATTGGGTTAAATTCCATTATCAGCTGTCATCAACTGTCCATCTGTTTGATACGAGCAATCATTAAAAAAAGATGTTTGGATATACTCATGAGTATAGCTAAGAAAAGTCTTTGTTATGATCAGGAATTTTGTTTTAGACACTAAAGGTTATTGGAAGAAAGGTTGCAAATGTGATACATATATAAATGCAAATCCACAAAAGATTGCACGTTAAATTCCAGTTGTACGTTTAAGTGCCAGCTGTTGGACAAACAGCCAACTAGTGACTTACTTACAGCTGATTACTTTTTGCGACCGTTGATTCTAAAAATAAAATGTAAGACTTGGTCCTCATGTACATTTTACAAGCACTCGTCTCCACTAAAATTGTGGGAGAAATACGTTTTTTCTTGCCACCGTAACTTTGCTAAATGTTGCTTAGTGCTCATGATGGATTCTGCAATTCTACATTTCATTTAGCCAAAGGGACGTACATCAGAAAGTAATAAGTACAATGATCTAGAAAAGAGGAAATAATGTCAGTAAGTTGTGTCTAAAGTTAAATTAACGTTGGGTCTTTGCAGATAATATAAAAATGAGTAAGGTCTTTTACCTGCTCTTTGTAAAGTAATTAAGATAACATTTATTATGAATTGGCACTATACAAGTATAGATTGATTTATTTAATACATATTGATGAATAAAGTTTGTAACAGATAAAAACGATGCTAGAAAACCAAGCACTTTAGACAGGGAGAGAGAGCGAAACAGACCGCGTTTCTCAGCTACAGTCAGAGCTTCTAAGTTATTTAAACTGTCATGGGAGTGTACTGGAAAAAAGGCGAAAAGTGTATCAGCTCAAAATGAGATGAAGTAATTTATATTGCTAGGAAACCGTTGTCATTACAAACATAAAATGCACGTCATAATTGTGAAATCTCTAATTTTATATTTCCTGTTCAGCTGCTGTCATGTTTGTCACTCTGCAACTCTTAAAACTTTTTATTTAATTCAGGTGTTGAAGTCGTCAACACAATTCTCTTGTGAGTTTTGTTTTCTAATGATCATGTGAAACAAAGGATTCAATTGGCAACAACATGAGCTTCATGCAGGAAGCAGCATTGTGTTTTCTGTTAACAGTTAATAATTTTGTCTTTTCCTTTGACGTAATAGAAGTTGCATAAATATTCACCAGAATGGATATAATTAAGTGTTGGATGATCTGAATTTCCTGGGGGAAGACCTCCAGACCCCCCTTTATTACTTGTGCCTCTCTATCTTTAAATGAACCCTGTAGGGTTTCTGGGAGGGGGGGGGGGGTGGACCCTCTATAGCAGGTTACTTTTCTCACTGGCTGACTACTCCATATATCTGTGTGACAATACTTTAAAGAAGTACTTCCTCTTTGTCTGTATGTGTGTGTACATGAGGAAATGTGATCTCTGTAACCGTACACTGCGTATTGTCTTGACCCCCACAGTATCCAGGAAGTTAACAGGGCTGAGGTCAAGGACGATGGCTCTCGGGAGAGAGGGGTCGGGCTCAGGATGCATCTCAATAATAGCAATGTCCTTCTCCACCTCCCTCTCTGGCTCCCCCTGCTGCACAGGAGGAGACATGATGCATACATGAGAGGTTAATGATCCGAAGTAAACATGCTGTGCTTAAAAATGAACAGATGAAACACATTTGAAGAAATTACAAAATGTATTAAAAACACTGTCATTGCTTTTTTTATTAGAAATTGTTCCCATTTTTATTTTTCAGGGATTCAATCAGGCTAAGCAGAAACAGAGTTGTGCACTACAACAACATTAAAGGAGAAGAGAAGAGTCATAGTTTTATCTTCGGTAAACCTCACCATGCCCACTTTGTTCTTCTTGGCTTCTTTCTTTGCTTTTTTGTCATTTTTCTTTTCATGCCTCTTCCTTTTAGCCTCGAGTTTCTTCTTCGCTGAAAGGATCTTAGTGATGTCAATGCCAGACTGAAAAACAGCAAAAGACATTTAAATGAAGTTAATGATCATTTTCAAAGCCACTCATACAGTCCTTCCATCTGGGGTTTTATACACCACTTTTACTTTTTTCAGTCGTTTGCATCCCTTATCTATCTTAAATTAAATGTAAACAAAATATTACAGTTTAAAAAATCTACTTGGTAATAAGAAAGGGATCCACATATATTAATGCTTACATGAAAAATACTTTCAGATGAAAACATGTTAAACGTTGATTTAGTCACTACTGTACTGTAGTAACGGGTGATTGACAGCAGACTGATGTTTACCTAACATAATACTGTTCTATTAAAGTTGATACCTATTCATTACATATCTTTGTGCTCTTTTAAGGAATACTGACAAGTTAAGCTCATTACCAGCCATAGGAACTCAAACATAGATTTCCTGTTCAGCCTGTACCAAGTCAACTGTATTTCCTCAGAACTGAAATAACAAAGAACCATCGGAGCAGGTTTGGCAGGTAATGATGTCCTAAAACAACAACCACAGGACTCTAGAGAGGAGAGCCATGTTAAGTAAAGGCTTACTCACACAGGAATGCCAAGAGAGCTCGACTGTTCTTGTGTGAAATGAGGTACTAGACAAAATTAATTGATAGGCCAAAGGATAACTTTTTGTTATTCATGATGATCATTTGCATTTCTGGCAACTTGTTATCTGAATTCATGTCACAGAATAATTGTTTTTGTATTGTTGATTTCATCATGGAAACATGGTTTGGCTTAATCTGTAATCTTTTATTAAGTACAGACAGAATAATAACACAACCCGTTCTGACAGTAACATGACATTAGAATAACAAAAGGAACAAAACAACAACAACAGACACTGTAAGTCACTCAAACAAGATAAGACGACTTTTAACAATTTCTTCTTGGAACAGTGAGGCAGGCTTTAGAATAAACTAAAATCGGTGCATTCAAAAAAAGGTTGCTTTTCACCACTCTGATTGGCCTAATCATTCTTGTAGCATTACATCTGTAAAGTAGAACTGTGAATTAAAAACAACATTTGACCTGGACAGTAAAGGGGGTATACATGACAGACACACTGAAGTTATTAACACTTCTGCTAAGGTCAGGTATTTGACCTACAGCTGCTCTAAATCACTGTAGCTGACTCTAAACTCTTTTTAAAAAGGTGAGAAATTGAAAATATGAAGAAAAAGATCATTTATGTATCCCATTTTATTCAAATCGACTTCACATGAAGCCATAAACAGATTCCAGTAAACACTATTTGTAAAGAGGGAGGACTAAAAGCACGCAGGAAATGTAAATGCCAAGGAAAATCCCATATGTCATTAGTCACAGACAGCCAATCACATGTTCATTGTTTTTAAGCCTTTTTTCACTAAATGAAATGTCTGTCTGGCAATTGTTAAGTGGATCAGAATTTGATTACAGCCACTCAAACCCTCCTGCATCACAAATTAAAGTGAGGAGAATTGGGGGGGGTTCCTCTGAAACCTTTTGTTGCTGCATTTTGAATGAGGCAGCTCTAGCTTTTTCATCCCATGAATAACTGCAAATCATGGGTTTAGTCCCTGTCAAACACAACAAGCAATATGTGATCAACTTTCACTATCTAAGAGAAAGAATTACCCAAGTTGGAGTTAATTGTCTTAATGCCAGAGTAACAAGTGGAAACACTTATTATGCACATCAGAAAAGAATGGAATTCATCCAGTTGCAATTTCTCACCTTAAAGTCGACAGCAGCTCTATACAGCCTTATTTTTCTATCAAAGATGAGACAGATAAAAAACGACCCCCTGGCTTTGACATGTTGACATTTTAATGAATGAGACGTTCAATTATCTCTCTTCCTCATTCAGTCGCTGCTTCTCAGCCTCCCTCCAACTTTTGTAATCCTCTACACCTTCTCTCAATCTGTCTTCCCATTTCCCCCCAAAAGGATGTGACAAAAGAGAGGAAGGAAGAAATGGTGTGTGTGTGTGTGTGTGGGGGGGGGGGGGGGGGGGCTTTGAACAAAAGTTAAACAGAAAGAAAGGAGAGGAGAGAAAAATGGTTGGCTGACAACTTGAACAATGTCTGTCACAGTCTTGACGTGTATATAATATAAGATATTTCGTCAGTCGTCACCTCTTTAAAGAGCTGTTTGAGGTTTAGGAGTAGCATATGTTTTCAATTACTGGATTTGCTGTGGATGTAGCTGTGGTCATCTTTGGAAAGCAAGGAGGTTTTAAGTTGTGGTCTGGGATTTCCTGTCTGAGATGAGTTGAAGGGGCTACAATTAGAAAAATTAAATTACTTTGACAAAACTTGACGTAGATGGTGGTGGCACCCTCAATGCGTTTAGCAACACGTGCCTGATTCTGTGGTGAAGACGCGGTCTTAAAAAACAAGGTCTAGAAACATAGCGATCTCTTCTCTTGTTTATTTAGGATTGGGTGGGAAGAAAATTAGAAGAGACCAAGGAGGTTGGGAAATCTTCTTGTTCAGGCAATATATATCACATAAGCGAAAAGGAGAAACATAGCTTACAGGGTCCAGTTGACCGATGGGATCCTGCGAGGAGGATGTTTATTTGGAGGCTATGGGGGAGGCGGAGGGTCTGCTGGAAGCTCTTAAGGACTTTTTGTTTACTGTAATACAAGTTCTTCCTGTAAAAGGCCCTTGATTAAAATGTTGACATTGCGATTAAAAATGTGAAGGGGATGAGGGTTCTTAAGGATGTTCAGTTCAACTAATATTGCTGATGAATGAGGTCCGGTTGTGGTCTTACTCCTAAACAAAAACCTCATGGGTGGACCTCTCTGATTGGCTAAAGATCTTGGCTGGTTGTATTTGTGAGATGGGAAATGCATTTGTTTGTCTGAGGGACTTTGACAACATGCTTTCCCTCAAAGAACAATGGTAGAGACAGGAGTCAGCAAATACAAACATGTAACAGACTTAGGAGCAGAATTTTCCTGATATTTTAACAATGTTGAAAAAAGCTTGATCTTTTCATCAGGGGAACATGACCAAAATCTCAAAAGATTCTTTTTGAATTCAGAAGGTCTCCAAAATGTTGATACATACTTTTAATACAAGCTGCATAGATAATGAAAACTATTTTTTTGAAGGTTGCAAAAGACAGTTCATTCTGAGTGTTACAGCCATTTGAAAAATCCGAAGAGTAGAGATCCCATTCTTCATCTGCTGGCACCACTACACCGACAACTTGTATCATTAAGAATACATATTAAAGACCTACAAAGCCTAATGTAATCTAGCACCAACATATATCACTGTCTGCTTTTCCTTTTATGTCCAAAGACAAACTCTCAGATCTTTTGCTGCCTTTTTTAAGTATCTGAAGTGTCCCACAAGAAATCTGGAATAATAACAATAAATCTTAAAATAGCCTTCCCTCAGAGCTTATTCCAGCACCTTCCCTCTGGATATATTGAAAAAAACACCAATGATCCATGTTTGCCTTATTATATTGGTTGACCTTGCTGGTGTTATGATAGTGTTTTTATTTCAAATGGCTTTTTGAGCTTTGTCATTATTAATTTCTTATTTTTTGGGGGCCATTTATGCCTTTTTTGGATAGAACAGCTGAAGAGAGACAGGAAATGTTGGGAAGAGAGAATTGGGGGATGACATGCAGCAAAGGGCCGGGGTCGGATTCAAACCCACAGCACCTGCGTTGAGGACTACAGCCTCTGTACATGGGGCACGCAACATAACAGCTAGGCTATCCTGCGCCCCGTTATTGTTCATTTCTATTTTAAATTCTGAAGCACATGTGCTGCATATTTGCAACAAAGGTGATATTTTACTGAATGTATACAGTATGTTATTTTATTATTTGTGTGTGTGTGTGTGTGTGTGTGTGTGTGTGTGTGTTCTTACCTTCCTTCCCAGGGCTTCTTGATACATCTCAGCATTAGCAAAGTAGAGGGTTGCAGAGGAGCGGAAGATCAAAATCCCTGGCACCTTCCTCACCTAAAATGAAATGGTCAGTTAATGAATGAAACATATAAAACAGGGAAACATATCACTGCATATCTTAGATTCTCAGTACATAAAGGCATCCCATTTCAAGAAAATATGTCATGATAACCTTGCACAATTACATAGTTAAACTAGGGTAGAGAAAAGTAACAGTGGTACAAATATTCCTTCCTTCAGGACTACATATTTTCTCCCTAGCAGTTTAAAAGAGATACATCCATTCTGTTTTGTACAGTACAGATCAGTGAATTAATCCTGCTCTGGATTTTCCTGTGTTGTGTTTTCACTGATGTGTGTGCTTTCATTGGTTCCGTATTAAAGCCTGTTAAAACACAACTCTGCCTTTCAAAAGAATATGGGCCAAACTTCTATGTCCAGCTCTTCTGTACTCTGAACATTTTTTTCACTGAAAATTGGCATTAATGACACTTGGACATATTTTAAACATTGCACAAGCTGAGTTTAAATTTCAAAATGACAAAATAGTTAGAAAAAACATGCAGAGATAAGGTCAGTTGTGACAGTGGAGTGCACTATGATGAAATGCTGAGGGATACATAGCTCACATTCACATCTCTATATTTGACTCCTGGTTATGATTAAAGGAACAAAAGTGACAGGTGTGCTTTTATAAACAGTTCCCCTAACAGAGCGTGCAGACGGTGTTTGGTCTGCTGACATCAGTCAGACAGCTCTGAGTATCGTTTATCTCCTGACCAGGGCTTATCATAGCTCCTGGTTTGTTATTATTATGTTATTAAGAATACAATCGTGTCATACCTGATTGTAGTCCTCCAGCGGCCTGTAAATGTCAGTGTCTGGGACCTGCCCTAATAGGGAGTATTTTGGTCTGGAAACACAACAAACAAATATCTGAATGAATAATTTGCATTACTAAGTGTTAAGGAGCAGTCTGTAAGAGAAAAGCCAAGTTAGCTTTTGGGTGCGGTTCAACTTTATACACTCTCCAACAAATCATGGGTGTGTTAGTTTGAAATGTGGGTGTTGTTGCATCAGTCATGGTGTGTGAGCCCAAAGGAACATATCCTTATTATTCTTTTTTTTTTTTTTTAAGATTTATTTTGGGCTTTTTCATGCCTTTAATGCAGAGAGAGGACAGTGGATAGAGTCGGAAACCAGGGAGAGAGAGCGGGGAATGACATGTGGAAAGGGGCCATGGGTGGAAGTGAACCCAGGCCTACCGCTCGAGACGAGAGTCTCAACACATGGGACGTGCGCCCTGCCACTGCGCCACCAGCGCGCCCCTATCCTTATTATTCTTACAGTTGTGTCCTGAAGATGACAGTGAGCATGGAGAAACCGATGGAAGCCGCCAGACCCAGGTCAGGGTTGAACAGAACGGTGAGGATGAAGGTGACCACCCAGATCACCTGGAGATAAAGAACAAATGAGAGACGGTGAGGAAGAGAGGGAAAGCAAAACAACATCTCCAGCAACTATTAATCTAGTATCGGTACTTATAAGAGCAGGCAACTGCAAGAGTTAGAAGATTGATATTATGTCATCCCTCAAGGTTTAAAGTGTTTTTTACACTACACTAAGCATCGCTGTGATTACCAGTTTAACAAAGTTGAGACGCTGTCAAATGTAAAGAAAACAGAATGTGATTATTTTAAAATTATTACCCCATATTTGATTGAAAATAGCGACCTTTTACACTCATTTGCATTACATCCTTTTTTAACAAAACTGTTCAAGCTTTTGGGAGCTGAAGAGAAAGACATTTTAATTGTAGGATGTTTAACCATTTTTGCCTCATGGAGGATTTCAGCAGTTCAGGGTCTCCTTTGTCTTATTTTACGCTTACTGTTTCAAACATTTCAAAGGGTGCCAAGGTGGCCAGTTTATCACCTTTACTCTGTTACTTTAGAGCCATGTAGAATGGGGGTTTGGCATTGACTTGCTCAAATAAACAAGGCCTTCCCTTAAAAAGAAGAATTCTATTTGGCATCATATGTCGCTCCAAAACCTATATTTCTTCATCTTGCAGTGATGAATGCAGCGATGAACTGCGCTCATGTCAGTTTTTATTCCAGGGCTGTCTGAGGGCTATCCAATATTCATTTGCAGCCTTGTCCTTTGTGTGTCCTTAGATTCTCTCAATCTTTTAACCAAATTGTATGCTAAATACAAAGAAATCCACAGCTTTTGTTCACAATTTAATGTGAAGAATATTATTCTTAGTGTTTCACAGAGTGGTGAACCCTTTCACATCTTTACTTCTCTCAGCCTCTCTGGGTTGCTGGTTTTATACCAAATCATGTTACTAACCTGTTGCCAATTAAATGAACTGAGATGTTCCATCAGGGGATTTTTAAGCATTTTACATCTTTTCTAGTCTTTTGTTGCCACTGTCCCAACTTTGTTTTTTTAAAACACGTTGTCAGCATCAGTTTCATAAATGGGCATTTCATATACCCAAAACATTTCAAAACCTCAATTTCAACATTAGGCATGTTGTCTATGTGCTATTTTCAATCAAACATGGGGTTTCAAATCATCCAATTCTGTTTGTAACTACATTTTACTCAACTCTTTAATGGGATTGTTAAAAGAAAAACAGCCTGAAGACATGAACATTAGTGCAGAACATCCTAAAATATAAAACAATTTTCTAGTCTAAAAAAAAACACTCACCATGTCTATCTTGTTGCTCTTCCACAGCGCAGGGATGTCCAAGAATTGTTTCATCATGCCATGGAGGTTGACATAGATGATGGCAGCCAGCATTGCCTGCGGGTGAGTAGAGTATAACAATTTTATATGGAGAGCTTCCATTTGAAGAATAAAGTCTGAAAGTTTGCCATGTATTCCTTTAAAATGTATTTCTTGAAGCTTCATGTGCTTTCATCTTTAAATCAAACATTTTATTTGCAGAGTTGAAATTAACACTTATTTCAGGTGAATAATGTTACATATATCAATATAGTTATAGATGTTAGTCTAGATGTTTTAAAGAAGCATCGCTCTGAAGAAGGAGAAGTACATATTTAAAAAGCACATTATTTTATTTTCATATTTCCCTTCCTCTGAGTGCATAGTGCGCTTTCCTTTTGCAAATACATTCACTCCCAGACTCCAACACATACAGTACATGCACTTATTTTGTGCACAAATGTGAATACAGGCAAATGCCCTCACAGTACCTTGGGCAGTTCTTCAAAGAATCTTCCAATCCAGAGTGTGATGAAAAGGATAACTATTGCTGATAGAGCTCCAGCAACCTGCAGTGAAGAGAGAGAGTGAATGAAGAGGCATGATGAATGGAAATCAGGGGAGAGAGATTAGAGGAAGAGAGTTAAAGAGAAAATGACAAAAGAGATGGATGATGATGTGCCTCTTAGGGTGAATTGGTTCATGATTATAAGAAGAGTTAAAGCCTCCTCTCCTCTCCTCAACAGGCCTCAGCTGATTTATGATGTTGTCAGGAATAATTGGTTTAGCCTTTGAGCAAACATACGTTTGTGTAGGTGGACTTCAACGATGGGAGAAATTCCCTAAGTTTTATTGAATGATGCTTCTTATCAGACGAACATTCATTTGTTTGACCTACATTTCACTCTGTTTCACCCTTAAGATTGCCCAAATCTGAAGCTATGGGAAAAGAAAAGTGCTGGGATGA
Organism: Labrus bergylta; assembly: GCF_963930695.1. NCBI lineage: Eukaryota > Metazoa > Chordata > Actinopteri > Labriformes > Labridae > Labrus > Labrus bergylta. Next base: position 26,682,880 of record NC_089206.1, read on the forward strand.
AAACACTGGTCTGAAAATGTATCTTCTTAAACATTCATGTCAAATTAAAATATACCAACTAGACCATACATGGTCACATAATCTAAATGATGTCTGGACTTTTCCTCAACCAGCCTTCACAGACTGATGATAGTAAAAACCTGCATTTTTTGAGTTTCTCACTTCAGCTGAATAACATCCACTCGTACCAACCTGAGTCTTCCCCCCTGTGTTCTCCTGAACCATGGTGCGAGACATGGAGCAACTGATGGCAAAACACTGGAAAAATCCTCCGACGGAGTTACTCAGACCCAGTGCGATTAGTTCCTAAAGCAGACTTTTTTTTAGTACAAATTCAAAAAAACACACAGAAGTGGCCAATAGCAATGTAATAAGACCAGTTCATCTTCTACTTCTATACCTGGTTGCTGTCCACTTTGTATCCATATTTGAGGGCAAAGATTCGTCCCAGTGAGATGGCAATGCCATAACCAACCACAGCCAGCGCAAAGGCGTCCCCAATCAACTGACCAAACAGAGAGGCTACTGGGACGACAGGAGGCTGGAGACTGGTTGACATGGACAGAGTACAACACATCCAAATATGTCCCTTTTACATCTGTTAACAACAATCCTATATGTGCTGTGTGTGCTTCTCACCCAGAGGGAATCAGCCCCACCACATCCACTCCATATTTATCATTCAGGTTCACCTGCCAGGAAATTATAGTCGCAACGACAATCTAGAGAAAAAGACCCGAAGAGATGATTTAGAGGGTATAGGTCTAAAAGCAGGTTCATGTGTTTGTTTTCATCTTTGTAAATAAAACCAAACATTTCATGTAGTATATTAGCCTATAGGTACATGTATGTATCTGTTTACTTACACCAAGCAGTTCCACAGGTATGGGGATAGGCAGTTTTTTACTCAAGAATGCATTGAGCTCCTTGGCGAGGATGAGGCCAATTATAGCGACGATACTGACCACAAGAGTACCAATGTTGGTCTCTGGGATGATATAACACACCTCCAACACAGTCTGAAAAGAAGGAAACTGCGCTTAAATGCTTGTAATAGAAGAAATTATAACAACACACCAAAGTACTTTAGAAAACCATGGCATCATCTGTTTTGGTGATTTTATGTTATGCAGATAAAACAATGAGTATAAGTGATTGATAACGGAAAAGGTGTTTGATTAATACCATAGACTGTACAAAGAAAGAACATAACAAGAGCTCCTGAGAAGTGAAGCCAAAGTATTTAGAGCTCCCCCTGCTGACCCACTGCAGGAAAGGTCATGAAACCCACCTATTCGTGCTAACAGATGGAACATAACGCAAACTTTAAAATATTTTTTTTTCTAAAACAAGGTGTCTGTTAGTTCTTATCATGCTGATCTATTTTCAAGTGTTCTGAGAAAGTTAAGTTTTAATTACTTATTTGATGCAAAAAAAGAGCGGCTGTAACATCATGATATATAGCAAGCTTTGTCGACCAATGACGCTCCAGCAGCATTCTTTCCCAGATTAGCTGATTGGAAGAGAGAGGGCAAGAGTGACAGAACAAACACATGAGTCATTATTTCCATAACTGTGAGTGTCTGCTTTAAACAGACACAAGAATCTGTTCTGATGTTGACCATACTGAGCTGAGGGATCTTTGGTGATTTATTGGTGAGTTTTATTTGGTTAGCAGTAGGGGCGTGTTTGTGTTTCTACCCATGTTTTTGCTCTAACTGATGTGCATTATGTCAGTACTGGTCTGGGGGTATTTTTGCTTCAATTTTGTAAAACAAAAGGAGATGGAGACACTCGTAGATATCGTCCTTGAGGACCAGCATGAAACCAAAACAAACTGCTGTTTGGTGCATACTGAATCCTGTGCTCCCTGCAACACACCTCCAACCCCGCTCCCCTCGCGTTTGCACAAAGGAATTATCAAATGGAACGCACTATAATTAAGCACCATTAAGCGCAAACAACGGACAGAATTGTCCTTGGCTCAAGCTGTAATTGACCTACATTGTGGTGTTAGCAGGCTAACGCTAGCACACTTTATTTAGCGCGTAGTTTCACATTGCAAGTAAATTGACATGGATTGATTGAGATCTAAAGACACTTACGTGACAAAAACAGTTTTTATACACAATGGGAGGAGTTGGCTATCCCATCCATGAAAACATGATGTTAACACGGCTCTGACAACACAGCCAGCAGGACTCATGCTTTTTAGTCATTGTAGACAGTCATCATTCAGAGAGACATTTACACAGGATATACTTGACTTCTGCTATATTTATGAGTGAAATGTTGCACATTTTTCCTTTAAATTTAAATACTGAGCATGCAGATAATATTGACCGTGATGGTCTTCTTTCTTACGTATAACAATGAGAAGGGTCCACTGTATCTCACGGGGCTGATACCAAAGGTATATTTGAGCTGGGACACGATGACGTGAATGGCAGCTCCCGTGGTGTAACCTCGAACCAGCGGCTCAGAGAGGTAGGTCACAACAAAGCCAAACTGGACCAGGCCAAGCAAAATCTACAAAGATTACACACAAAAAAAAAAGAGACACACATAAAGAGCAGGAAAGTAGTCACCTCTGGCTTCATGATCAGTAATAGAAATTAGATTTTACCCTCACTCAGTCCTGTGCATAACATTTAGTCTTAGAATTACAAACTTCTTAAGTCATGATTGACTGCTAGCTATAAGAAAAAACTCCATACCCAAAATACTCTTGCTTATTTATCATAGAAATAACAGAGGAACAATGTTTTTATTCAAAGCTGATGTTGTATGCTGGAGGAGCCAAGATTTCCCTAGCTGGATGACCAGACTAAAGATGGGTCCACATCGAATTAAAAACATATAAAAATGGAAAGAAGTCCCCTTCCTCCATTGATGGTAAAAGGCAGAGTGATAAAAAAAGTTATTGTAAGTGATCATTTGATAGCTTTTGTTATAATGTACTGGAAAGAGCCATGCACACCTTTAGTATTTGTGCAGTATTTTAATCTTAGTAAGTTAATTTTTTTAATCTTTATTTTTACATAACCTGTGTGTGTGTCCATCCAAACAATCTCAACTGGCGGCTGTGCACAGCTCCTGCAGCTACATGTCCAAAGTGTCCTTGGGCAAGTCACTTAACCTCAAGTGGCACCCGTTGCTTCATCAGTGGCATGTGAATGTGTATAAATGTGTATAAATGGGATCAGTTAGTTCTGATGGTCACTTTACACAGCAGTCTCTAAGATCAGTGTGTGAATGTATAGGTTTGACCTGCAGTGTAAAATCATTTTGAGTAGTCAAAAGACCAGAAAAGGGCTATAGAAGCTCTACTCCATTTACCATTTAACTTCAATAGAACATATTCTCAGTTTTGCATGAATATCAAATTCATATGCTTCAATATGCTTCAAAGCCACCTCCATTGTCCCAGTGCCGAAACACTCCAGCCCGACAGGCCTGAATGACTACCGCCCTGTAACACTCACACCCATCATAATGAAGTGCTTTGAGCGACTGGTTCTAGCACACCTGAAAAACTGCCTCCCACCCACACTGGACCCATACCAGTTTGCCTACCGCAGCAATAGGAGTACAGAGGATGCAGTTTCCACTGCGCTGCACTCTGTGCTCACACATCTGGACAATAACAACACATACGCACAAATGCTGTTTGTTGATTTTAGCTCAGCATTCAACTCTGTCATCCCCTCCAAGTTAAACACTAAACTCGGAGACCTGGGCTTCAACACCTCCCTCCGTCACTGGATAATGGACTTTCTGACCAACAGACCCCAGTATGTTAGGTCAGGACACACCTGCTCCACCACCATCACACTCAACACAGGCGTACCACAGGGCTGTGTGCTGAGCCCATTCCTCTACTCCCTCTTCACCCACGACTGCAGACATGTACATGGATCCAACACAATCATCAAGTTTGCGGACGATACGGCGGTGATTGGCCTCATCAGCAACAACGATGACACGGCCTACAGGGAGGAGGTACAGCATCTGGCCGCCTGGTGTGCTGACAACAACCTGCTCCTCAACACCAGCAAGACGAAGGAGCTCATCGTGGACTTCAGGAAAGAAAGAGGAAGCACGCACAACCCCATTCACATCAACGGGATGGCTGTTGAACGTGTCTCCAGCTTCAAGTTCCTGGGGACCCACATCACAGAGGACCTCTCCTGGTCCACTAACACCTCCAGTCTGGTTAAGAAGGCTCATCAACGCCTCTTTTTCCTGAGGACACTGAAGAGACACCACCTGTCTTCAGCTGTACTGATGAACTTCTACCGCTGTGTGATCGAGAGCATCCTGACCAGCAGTGTCTCAGTCTGGTATGGAAACTGTTCTGTCACAGACCGTGAGGCGCTACAGCGGGTGGTAAAAACCGCCCAGCGCATCACAAGGTGTCCACTTCCTGCCATTGAGGATGTCCAAAGAAAACGCTGTCTGCGGCGAGCTCACGGCATCCTTAAAGACTCCTCCCACCCTGCCCACAGACTGTTTACCCTCCTGCCCTCCGGCAGGCGCTTCAGAAGCCTCCGGACCAGAACCAGCAGACTGAGGAACAGCTTTTTCCCCAGAGCTGTCTCTCTACTGAACTCTACCCCCCGAACTCTGAACTCTGTCTCTCTCTCTCTCTCCCTCTCTCTCTCCGCCCCCTGCTGACCCCCCCCCTTCCCCTGCACATCACCTCACACCCATCATCCCCCCACCACTCCTCCTGGTCACACACACACATCTCTCATCCACCTGTATTATTGTATTATAGTATGTCCATATTCTTTATATTATCTGTAAACTAGTATAGCATGCTCACTGCACCTTAATCTGTATCTTATAATCCTAAAAATACACTTATATTTATAGCATTTATTTATATTTATAGCATCCCATTAATCCAGCCATCCATATATACCTAATAATTCACTTTTTTTAGTCTACATCTGTAAATTTTGTAATTACTGTACATAGCACAGACTCTTGCACTTTCTGCTTATTTGCACTTCTGGTGAGATGCCAAACCTCATTTCGTTACTCTATACTTGTATATGTGTAATGACAATAAAGTTGAATCTCATCTCATCTCATCTCAATATCATCGTCAAAAAAAAAAAAGATTGAATAAATCCCAAATATCTGACCAAACCAGAGTATCAACATGATCCACAGTTTTACCTGAAATAATCCAGATAATAAAGTGACGGCTGCAGCCACCCGGACTCTCTCTGCGTCCCTGGTGATGATATCCACTGTAGTGGAGTTCGTCACATTGTCCCATATCATAAAGTTGGAGTCTGGGGCCACTCGCTCTATCACCCCTCCTATCATCACACTCATTACTGCATATGTTCCTGGAGGAGGGAGACGTAAAAAAACGCTGGTTAAATAACAACATAAACTACTGCGAGACACAATATTTCGCTCACCCAACTTTGATCCAGAAAGGGAAGTTGAAACATCTTAACATGAACATATATATGATTGTTAACCATATGGTCTGGAACAGCAATAAAGATTTTGTACATGAAAAGTTTGAATTGGAATACAGAATGGGGAAAACATCCTCACGATGGCTGGTCCTCTCCTCCATTCAGAATTTGTTAAAGACAAATGTTTGCTGATGTCAATCAAATCTGAAGACCAAATAATTTAATTCTTTGTAAACTGAGTTGTGTATGAATGTTTCTTGTTAAATAAGCACTGAGGAAATGTCACAGTGTGCAGATACAGACAATGTAATGTTTGCAAAGTACAAACCGACGGAGATGTGCTTGGATGTGCCAAAGATGAAATAGATCAGCACTGGGTAGAAGGAGGAGTAAAGGCCGAAGATTGGAGGAACGGATGCTAGCAGAGCGTATGCCATACCTTCAGAGGGAGCAGAGAAATGATGATCACACAAAGGAGGATCAAATGTGTGAAGTAACAAAACAATAATGCACAACCTGAAGATTACCATTTCAAAAATAAATTGATTTTAACAACAACAGCTCTTCAATATCTTCTACCTGTCCCGCTCCACTTAAACTCTAAGACCTGAACCTTTATCCTCACCTTGAGGCAGCTGCATGATGCCCACACTGATCCCTGAGATCAGGTCCCCCAGCGCATTTTCTCTGAGGGAGTATCGAGGCAGCCATGATAACACAGGGACACTACCCAGCAGGCAGCTCTTCATCCTGGGACCAGAACACCTTAGTGTGTGTGTGTGAAGAGAAAAGGAAGAGGGGTTTCATTTCTTTTAAATTGGTATTCATGCTCAAATATGATGTGGTGTATATATCAATATGTGGTAGTGATACAGCGTTTGCCACTGACTCAACTTGTTTTCAGTAAAAAAGTTAATAAATGACCATTCATCCTCTCTGCCTGGTGACAGTATGTTTGTTTAAGTTTATGCCCTGCAAAACATTGAATGTAAAATATTTACTTTTTTTGTCACGTGATATCATTTGTGTAAATGTGGTGTGTGTTTATGTTGTAAACAGGTGACCAAGGAACAAGAATTTACTGTCAATAGGAACACTCAAATCCTTTTTCTGGTATTCACATAGTCAATGTCTAGAAATCTCAAGACAGCACATAGCATATACAGCATGTTGTATAAAACATTGACGTAGTCTCAGTGATGTCACCCATTGGTTACTGGAAGGGCACTTTGAAGCCCAACTATGGCAGTCACTATATAGAAAAGGTTTTCCCAACCCAACTTTCGGTTAGCCAGCCTCAAGTGGACACTCAAGGGACTGCACATTTTGTGAACTTGTGCATTTGCTTTATTACTGGTATTCACGCATGTCCCTGGTTTTCTCTGTTGGACGGTTCAGGGATGGGCGTGATGATGATGGGGGGAGGGGTCTAAGAAGGCAGGACATGAAGTGAAATGGATGCTAAGATGTTTATCTGAAGCGTGGGGCGAAGAGTCTAACCTTACAATGTCAATTCTTTCCTCTTTATTAGTGCTGCCTGTTTTTGGATGTATACACAATATTAATATGAAACTGTTTTTACTCTTGCACGAAGATCGCACCAGTGGCTCAGTGGTCTCATGAATTTGATGTCATCACCCCCTCTGACAATTGACTGCGTAATGTTGGTGTAAAAAATGTGGCTGTTGCTGTTAACATTCACACATGCAGTTCACCTAATCATTTCCAGAAATATCGGGTGTTTTGTGCATGTGTGAATACAGCAACTCATGAGATTGTTTCAAGAAACTTTTATTCTAGATAGACACAGAAAATGAACATCTCTTCATATACATCACCAATGAATTTATTATGAAACCTTCAGATACTTTTGTGATATGCTAATGTCTGTACAACTTTTATAAAGTGATGTTATAAAGGTAGATTTATCATATTATTTCTTCATCAATTAAAACGTACTGACTGAGAGGTGTTCTTTTGATAGACTGTTTAATGTAATCAAAATTCAGACTATAGTTTACTTGTATTTTTCATTAAATGTAGCACTTTATTTTAAACATTGAAAACTATTCTATATTCTAAAAACTGTTGATTTTTGAATCCGAGTACCCCCATTATGTGTACACAGGATTGGACACTATGCTGTATGATTGGTTCTCTGATACAGAGTCATATATTTACACAAAACAGAAACTATATCTGTCTATATGTGCAGAGAGATTTGTTAAGGTTGTCTAGTTGCTGTTGGAAACTTTACCTCACAGACTTCTTGACCTTCTCAGACAAAGATGATTTCGTTTCACATTTTTCTGCCATCTCCTCCACTGCTCCTTCATCCAGGACGCTCCTGTGCACGCTGTAGCCCGGTCGCCTCCTCTCTGCCATGGCTACGACTATCTGAAACATAAACAGAAAACAGCCTCTTTTCAAATGCTGGGTTTTTGATTGCAAATATTCCACCATGTGTTTTCAAATTGTATGAGGAAGAGCTTAAAAATATATCTTTCGAAGAATTAACCTTTCTTTACATTTTAAACAATGTTTGGGTACAACGACAGGTGAAAACAATGCAGTTCTGTATTCTTCGTGTACATTAAACATTCATTCATATTTACTCTGTGACTGTTTATCTCAGAAGCAACACTTTGTCACTTAAATAGTTACCTTTTTTGGTCCAGCTGTTCCTGAGAAAATGTTTCTTGTGATAAATTATTTTCAAAATCCAAGTGAACTACTATTCTGCTGCAATTTTTACCAAAAGTTCAGTTCTTGAAGCCCCGAGATGTACCAAGCTGTTTAGTTCCGCTTTACAAGGGGGATAATGTTTTCTCTTCTCCTTTGACGTCAATTAGTTTCTCCAGTTTGGAGGAAGTATATCCAACCACACTGTTTCTACTGAGGGGTTGTAAAATAAACCCGAAGCCTAAAATAAGTTCCTGAAATCAGAAGGTGGTACATCCATATTCATGATAAATGAATCCTTCCTGCTTTTCAGTGTTTGCAGGTCTTCAAGTTGAATCTTCTGTAGAGTTTTCCATCAGATCAAAGCAGCTCCAGGCGTTCCCAACAACAAGATGTGATTGCTTTTGACCTCGTTAAGAAAAGGATTGACTTTAAACAACACAAAATTCAAGTCAAAATAAAAGACATAAAATATCCAAGTACATGTATTCTTCCTCTCTCCTCGGTGTCCTTTCTGCGTGATGGTGAGACTGTCTGTGATATGTCTCCGCTGCTTCTCAAACCAGGATAAAGCAGATAAGAAATTAGACATTGTTGAGGAGGGACAGGGCAAAGTAATACATGCTTGTTTTATGATTGACAGAGCAAGTTAGTGCAAGATTTTGTTGTTATTTTAGAGTTGATGATTTTGCCTTTTCAGAAATGTGTATTAAAATTAAAGTCAGTCAGATTTACAGCTATACACAGGAAACAAAATAAAAAGATAATGATAGAAAGATAACTATAGAGTTATTGATTGACTTTATACAACACAACGTTTCAGATGTGTCTTATCTTGTATATGTAAGAGTGTGAGTGTGTGTGTGTGTGTGTGTGTGTGTGTGTGTGTGTGTGTGTGTGTGTGTGTGTGTGTGTGTGTGTGTGTGTGTGTGTGTGTGTGTGTGATTAGATTAGGAAGCCATTTCAGCCCAGTCAGGGTTATTCTTGTTAATTTATGATTTACCCCACAGGAGAGTGAAAGAGAGGCGTGCTCAATCATTGGACGAACAGATACTGGACAACTAAGCAGGACAAACAAATGATTTCTTAAAGACACAGTGTGTTTAATAAACTCCTCAAAAAAAGTTTGGAAACGTTATTTTGGTCACTTATTTCGCCCCTTTAATAATACTAATTGGTGTTGTATTTTATATCGTTGGAAAGCCTGATTAGTCACCTTCACAACGAGGTATAACTTGTAAGGATCCTGCATTCGTGGAATGAGCAGCACAGCTAAACGTGTGGCTAGCGCCCTAAAAAAATGTGACAAAAATGCAATGTTCTTCTGTTGGTAATCACTCCTGTTTTGAGCTTCAAGTCCTGCCGGGTGTGTGCCAGTTACGGGTGTATGACTGGCACCTGATTGACAGCACTTGTGGGATCATCTTGGGCATGCTGTTCATGCCAGAGTGACCAACACAACCACGCTGGTTGACCTTCAACAACTCCTGGTTGAGGAATGGGATGCCATCCCACAGCAGAATGTGACCAGGCTGGTGACCAGCATGAGGAGGAGGGGCCAAGCTGTTGTGGCCTTGTATGGATCATCCTCACGCTACTGAGGTCCAAGACAGTGTAAAAAACGTATTACTGTGGGAGAGTGCAATCTTCAATTCCACCAAGCAACTCATACCAGGAGTGAATACCAACAGAAGAAGATTGCAGGGGATTTTGGAACATTTTTTTAGGGCGCTACCCACATGCTTAGCTGTGTTACTCAATTCACGAATGCATGATCCTTACATGTTATAACTCATTGTAAAGGTGACTAATCAGGCTTTCCAACGATATAAAATACAACACCAATTAGCATTATTAAAGTGGCGAAATCATTTCCCAAAATAATGTTTCCAAACCTGTTTTGAGGGGTTCAGATTCATCAGCTTGGATTTCATTTCTCACAGCATTTTTGGATTTGTCCTCACGTTTCTTTCCTTCATCTGAATCTGAGAGCAGCAACTTTAAAACTCTTAAAGACATTTCTCAAGAAGCATCTCTTTGACAATTTAAGGTTTTATTATCAGCTGACAAATTTGCCAGGCTCGTTATTTTGGACTTGCCTTCATGTATACTAACCACAATATCACAATAGAACAGATCCATAAGTTCAGCTTCTAAACAGCTTATAGTTTGTCTGTATTTATTGACTGTATCAGAAAGGTGACACCATCAGTTTATTTTTGAGTTTCTGGGAAGTGGTGTTTTAGTGCAGTGGTTCTCAACTGGTGGATCAGGACCCAAAAGTGGGTCACAGAGATGTTTTCAGTGGGAACATTTGACTGCAAAAAAACCGTGTCAAAAAGTCTATGAAGCGCTCTTAAAATATATAAGTTTTGTTCCTTCTCTTTGCTGTGTCACATGTTTCGTACCACCATGTGAGGTCCAATATTTTTCATTCAATAATTCAGTTTCTCAAAAAATCGATCCATTAAAAAAGAAAAGACTAAAATAAATATTGAATGTAATGAAGAGAAATCATTTTTAGGAATTTTGCAAGAGGGGGGGTCCTAGCAAGTGGCTAATGCTATATGGGGGCATGGCATAGTTTGGGAACTCCTGTACTGTATGTATATGGTGCATCAAAATGAAAAGTGTGTATAATAATCTGCTCTTCTCATGTAAAAATGAGGTGAACAAAATATTAGCAGCACTCTAAATAAAACTCAGTCAAGTATCTCCATTCATTTTGCTCAACCTCTTGAGCAATCATTGAGGACATTTATTTTAAGCATGCATAAATTATAAAATCACTTGTTCATATAATCTGACAGTTTTATCTATTTATATATTTCTAAAGGACACATTTATGGCAGAACTGTTATATTGAATCACATACCATGAGATGGTATACCACACATGGCAAAAGTGTCAAATGCTTTAGTGATACACTTCATGTTTGTTCATGAATCTCCTACAAGCCAGAGGTGTTTAGATAGAGCATGCAACAGGCTCATATTTACACTTCTGTTTATCTTTTTAGAGTTACATCAAAATACCTGGCATTGTTCTGTTGTACGTTTGACTGAAACACACTCAGGACTCAGTGATTGGCTACTTTTGTTGTAGTTTGCACCCCCTACTTCCTCTGTTTTCTTCTCCATTTTGTACAATTATGATTTTCCTTTGGAAGAGGTGGGTGCATTTTTTCAGTTAATTTATTATCTTAATCCAGCCCCTTCTCTTTTGTGTTTTAGTTGTTTCTAACCATGTCTTGTTTTTTTTTTTTCCTGTCATAATGAATTTACTTTACATGTCACATAGAGGTCAGTTATTTAGATAGCTGAGCTAACTTACTGTATGTGTTAGAGTGATGTGGGAACTTTCCATGCTAGCTCTGTGTGTCATTCGGTCTCTGCCAGGTATGTTTTATTGTACATGTAGTTTTTATTTCCATGTTTCATGTTGTCCCAGGCTCCTTTTGTACAGTTCCATGTGGGAGAGGAGCTGGATGAGAGGAGAACTGTGTCATTCTGTCTCTGCCAAAGAATAAATTGTGGTCATCAATGAAATCATGTAGAAGCATCATTTAAAACTATCACAACACAACACAGAAACCGGCTTGGTTAAATAGAAACTCCACTTACCTCTAAATTCATCGTCCAATCTGCAATGATGCACTCATTCTTGTTATTAAGCCAAAACCTCGCCTTCATTTTGGAGTCAGGTTTTGTACAGCTGACAAGAATCAGCCATTAGTTACATTTAAGTGTGTGGGACTTCCTTTTCCGCTTCAATTCCTGTTATGCGTGACATCATGTTTTTACATTTTATTTTAGTCACTCATTACACGTTTGTTATGTGCAATCTTTTTTTTCTTGGTGCTGTGCTTACCTAATGAAGAACCTGGTTGAATCTCCAAACACGTAGCAACATTCTCATAATACTTAAACCAGCTTAACTCAGGTTAAGAATAAAAGCTGAACCCCTCTAGCAAAATAAGAAGCAGGAAAGCAACAGGCACAAGGAACAAGGAAAAAGTAGCAATGATCCTAAGGTAATAGTCAAGTATTTATAGAATCAGGCTGATGAGGGGATGAGCTTGTGGGCGGGGGGAGTTGGCTGATTGAAAGTTGGGATTGAAAGGTGTTATGATGTGAAAAGGGGGTAATGTCTGAGGCCATCTGGTGGAGAGGTTGGGAGTGGCAGGAGGAACATGAGGAAGGTATGGGTCCAGTGAAATGTGAGAAAAGGGCTGAACTGAGAACCATGAGTAAGGGCTGAGGGACGGGTAAAAGTCATGACTTAGAAACAGGCTTAGAAGTTGGCAACATACACCTCAACGATGAAGAGGCCGAACAAATGAAAGAATGTGCAGCATAGAGCCAAAAAAAAATCACATAAACAGCAAAAGCTCAGCAAATATATAAACAATGCAAAAAAAAGAAAGAAACAGGAAGCAAAAAAACAAATGTAACTAAAAATGCTACATATATAGTAATCACAACTCAAGTATACCAGGCCTGTAAGAAATGTATGGGACACAAGGCTCTGAGTGTTTTGATTATCACCTAATAAAACGAGAGAGGTAGACAGCGTGAAGTTGCCTTGAGGGTCTATGCAAAATGACAACTTTATAACTTGTACAAATCCCAAACACAGCTGCTAAAAGTGAGAAATTCTGTTTATTTGATGGATTGCCCCTTGAGATGAACCATCTCGTTTTCGAGGGGGGTCCAACATAAAAACAAAAACACAACAGTACAGTGTGATACAGACAGTCAAGCATAAAATACACACATAAACATAAAGGCTCTCAAACACCCATCCGCCCACGTATCCCTTCCACAAAGCCACAGCACCCACACAAAGTCATCAGAGGTAGATGCACACAGTGACATATGCAATCAAGATATTAGAGGGGTAAGAAGACATTACCATTAGAAGCAGCAACATGGTTTTGAGAGAAAAGGTAGCAGTGATTTCTTAAAATGTGTAGTGAATTTATTGTTCTGATGTTTATAGGTAGATTGTTCCAGTCAGAGGGAGCCTTGTAGTTGAATGCTCGTCTGCCGATTTCTTTATTGGTTTTGGGAACAAGAAAAAAAGGCTGCTGAGTATGTCTTAAAGAATATGAGGAATTGTGTGGTGTTAAATGTTGTTTTAAATAAGAGGGAAAATTGAAGTGGATACATTTGAAAATACATTGGAGCCAATGGTAATGTCTTCCATTCCAATTAGTTCCATTTTAACATTAGACACATATAT